>NC_060267.1:35873369-35920116 GCF_021613505.1 Equus quagga
TTTCTTTCTTCTTTTTTTTATAAGTTGCTTCCTTCTGCCTACTCACCACTCCTCCCTTTTCCCAAGTCATTATTTTGCCATAACTCTGAAAACAAAACGCACCTTGATTTAAGACTGACCTGACTAGTTAAATTCTCGCTGCAATATCCTGGTACCATACTGTTTGACTAATACAAGACTTTTAATGCCAAGGCAGTTTTCTTATGTTCAGTATTGTCATAAACGTGGTATATTTTCAAAGAAATAACCAAAATTTGAAAAGTTTCTGTGATATGCTATGTATTATTTGGGAGTTAATACTAAAGAGTGGCTTTTTTGTTGTTGTTTTGTTTTGTTTTACTGAGGAAGATTAGCCCTGAGCTAACATCTATTGCCAATCTTCCTCTTTTTGCTTGAGGAAGATTCACCATGAGCTAACATCTGTGCCAGTCTTCCTCTATTTTGCATGTGGGTCGCCAGCACAATGTGCCACTGATGACTGGTGTAGATCTGTACCTGGGAACCAAACCCGGGCTGCTGAAGTGGAGCACACAAACCTAACTACTAGGCCACAGGGCCTGCCCCAGAAAGAGTGACCTTTGAACTCAGTCTATTCCTCCTGCTCCCTGTTGATAATTTCTTCTTTCCTAGTATTTTTTGTCAAACTAGTGGCATTAATAACTCTTTTAGTTAAAATAGGAAGTCACTAAGTAACCACTCTCTCCCATGTTTAATTATTTCTAACATTGAGAACTATTCTTTTGGTTAAGTTTAGGACTTAGAGGTAAGTTGATATTGTGTTATCAAAAATATTAAGCTTTCCCCTATTACTAACTTCCCATTCCCTTTATTTACTTAATAAATATACTTAATGAGGACTCTGCACAGTCATATATTAAAACTTTGAAAAACTTCTTTCAGATAAATTGTGAATTTGGTATAGAAAGCTATGGAAGACAGATGCTATTTTATATCTTATGAAACAGCAATATGTCAAAAAATAACAGGAAAGAACCCTGGCAAACTTCACTATCACCTCTTAATCAGAGCAGTGGGGGCGAAGAGGAGAGCAGCTCAAGGGGCAGGCAGCCATAACCACCCAAAATATGGAATGATAGAGAGCCTTATTCTGGGCCAGGATGCCTGCAATATGTAGAATACTTGAATACTAGAGATTATTTTTGAGGAGATCTTTGATATACAGAAAGTCAATGTAATATGGAATTTTCCACAAAAAGCAGAAAAACTAAGAGAAAGAGGGAAGAAAAAGAGGTAAAAAGAGAAACCTTATAAAACAAGAAGTAAAAAGTTATTACACTAAATTTAAATGGGTAAACTTTCCTTTTGAAAGATTAATATGTACTGGATTTGTTTAAATGTAGTTTTATACCCCTTTAAAAAGTCAGACATATAGCAAAATAACATGGAAATCTTAAAAATAGAAGGAAGGGTAAAAATAGCATCCACAGACAGAAGTCAGAAGTAGCATTATTATTGTCAGACCAAGTTGAATAAAATGCCTGGTAAAGAGTCCTTTTACGTTGTTATATAGAAATAAAATGTCATGAATATTTGTACATTAAATGAACTTTATAAAGGAAAAAGTTACTTTAATATATTAAATTATAGAAAGGGAAAATGTTAGAAAGGTGAGATATTAATAGAAAAACAATTATACTGAAACGTTTTTAAAGTATCTTTTTCTCTTTCACAGATGAATTTGACAAAACACAAATACATAGAGGATTTGATAAATATAGTTAATAAGGTTGACATCAATCTACATAGATCACTTAAAAATTTTAAGAAAGTACACTACTAAATAATTCTTGTGTTCAAATAGAAATCAAAACTATAAGCTACTTTAAAAACAGCAGCACAAATAAGGCATTACATATCAAAACGTGTGGAATGATGAAAGTTCTAGTATTAGACAAATTTATAACTTTAAGTGCCTTCATTAGTAGATGGAATGCACGGAGAAAAAAGAAGTAAGCATTTAACTTTAGAGGCAGAAAAACATGGTAATAAAATAACTCCCATGAGGGCATAGGACAGAACCTGAAGAATATAAGAAAAGAAATAAGTGAACTGGGAGAAAATTGGGCAGACTTTTCCCTAGATTGATAAATGAAAAAGAGCAAACACAAAGACACAAAAGTAGAACTGACTAAGGGTAATGTTATTACAATTATGGAGATATTATAAATGGGTATAATATATGCTAGCATTTTCAAAGTTGTTTTCTAAAGATCACATGTACCATACAATGTCCAAGACAAAGGTTCTATAGTCAAATCAATTGGGGATGCATCTTATAATATAATTCATGATCCCACTTTTTGATATTAACATTCCCCATGGTATATTAAATGTTCTGAGAAGTCAGTACTGCTGTTCGGAGAGCTAGTGAACTTTTTCTTGCACACTGTTTCTCACACTTAATCAATCATAGAACTTTTCTTTAATATATAACTCCTTGAATCAGTCTCTGAGGAGTAATATCCCATTGAACACACACTGGCAAATATGGCTGTATAAAATTATTTGTTAACAAATTTGAGAATCTTGTTGAAATATATGATTTTATAGGATTACAAAGAAAGTAGGAAACCTAAAAAGACTCTAACCATAAAAGATTTTTTTTTTCAAGTCAAAGAATAATCTCCAAAAATGGTGCCTATAACCACCTATGTATTTTCAACTTCTAAGAAACAGAGTTCTCATGCTGTGTAAAACTTCTTTTCAGAGCAAAAATATTAAACTATTCCAATTAGCATAACTACAGTACCAAACCACTCCCCTAAAAGAAAATAAGTCCAATCTCATTTTAAATATAGATGCAGAAATTCTAAGTAAAATATTAGATGAAGTTATCAATACCTTTTACTAGAATTTTAATAGACCGTGCCTTAAAAGCGTATTTTAGGGAATGTAAGGAGAATTTGATAAGCAGAAATACATATTAGCATAGTCTATATTAGAGGTCAACAAACTACTGCTCACTGGCTTGCTGGCTAAGTCTGGCCCACTGCCTCTATTTGTAAATTAAAAACAAATGTTATTGAACAGAGCCATGCCCACTTATTTACTAGTGTCTGTGGTTGCTTTCGTGCAACAATGGCAGAGTTGAGTAGTTGCAACAGAGGCCCTGTGGCCCTAAAGCTGAAAATATTTACTCTCAGGCTTTTTACAGAAAAGCTTTGCCAACCCCTGGTCTATATCCTCACTGGGTCAAGGAGAAATCTTATATGGTAATGCTCAGAAATGTGTTTGATCCAAAACATCCACTGCTTTGTCTTTGTAAATGATTAATAGAGTGATACTAGTACAATCTCAAACTAGCAGCTGCTTCGCACTTAATGGTAAAATTCTCTAGTTCCTTTTAAAGTCAGGACAAGTCAGGCTTGCTCACTATCACTACTTGCATTTAATATTATTTTATCAGGTTTCTCCCTGCCTCCTGCCTTCCCTCCTGCCTTTTTCCCTCCCCACTTTCTTTCTTCCCTTCCTGTTTCTCTCCCTCTTTCTTCCCTCCTTTATTTCTATCAAGAAAAAATAGTGGAACTTTTCATTCAAGAAAAAACAAAGGGGAATTTTTCCAGAATTATGAGAAATTCTAATCAAGAAGAAAACAGTAGGAGAATTTTTCTAAAATTACAGAACTTAAAACGATCTTCTGAAGTCCTTAGGTATCCTAATGAAAACTTTTCAGCGGACAGCTTTCTCAGTGATACAGAACAAATGGTTTTCTCTATGCTCTTTGATTCCTTTTTTTTAGAAAAATTAACTTACCATTTCTCTTGATAGTGTCTCTTTATGTGTTCTTGTTTTTAAGTCAGAAGATTCTACTTCCTGATTATTGAACAGAAACTTCCCGCTTTGTTTTAAGGTTACTCAGTTCCGTGGACAAAGAAAAACTCCCTCTTCACCATGTGTTACAGGTCTAACATTAGGTAGGCTGCACAGTCTCAATTTAAACATGCCAAGAAAATCGACTATCCTGTGGTCATAGCCTTGACCAAGACCATGAGATAGACTGGAGGTTGATGGCTTGTTCTTAAACTCCTCACTGTTCCTAGAAAATGTCTTCTCAAAGCATGGAAAGCCTGAGTTTTTTTGAACTATAAATGAGTATACATGCGACAAATCTATTGCCTTTGCCCTCTTTCTTTTGGTACTCAGTGTTTTAAGTTGTAAAACGGTATGGATTCGGGAGTTTGTTTTAGGCACCATCTGTCTTTCAGAGCATTTTCTCGTGATTTATAGAACTAATCCTTTCCCTTAGGACTTTCTGACTTTGGTTCAGTTTTAAATACCTTCCTGGAGAGTATGTTTTTACTCAGTGGAGCCCCTGGACTCACCTTGCGTCTTTTCAAGTTCTTCTTGTGATCTAGATTGTCTTGAATCATCTTTGCACTCTCTCTCTTCTTATGACTCTAACTTTTGGTGAAATTCTCTTCTAAGTTTCTACTTGTGATTTTCAAATTTCTCTTCTACATCATAGGCCTTCAACTACTGGATGAAAGCTATCCTGTCTTTACCAAATGTTCTCTTCTTGTGCCCTTTCATTTTAGGGGAATTTATAACAGACAGTAGTTTTACTGGGTCTCTCTCAAGTGTCATAGAGCTTTCTAAGAGCAAGTAGTTGATTGTGTTCTCTATTATAGAGCTTCACTGAAGTTGATTGCCTCACTGCTGCCAGGAGTCCACAACCAGCAGCGACCACTCAAGGACGAAATGCGGCACTGGGATTGAAATGTCCCCTTTGAAGAGCTATGGTGCCCATTTATTAAACATAAATAAATGAATATTAAAATGCCATTTTCATGAGATTGTTCACTTAAGAATTTCTATGAGGAAATGTCGTTTTGAATCTTACTGGAAATGAATTGTCTTTGGGTTTCTAGGCCAGAGAAAAATTATCCTCATTTTGCCCTTTTCTTTCTGATATGATTTTACTTTATACATTTTTTATGCCTATTTCTCATTCTGTGCTTTATTACTCCACACAATGTAGTTTTGTGAATCAACTATCTTTCAAGCACCTAATATTGAATGTTTTTTTTAATTCAGAAAATCCACTTAGCAGAGGTTCACCGTTTACCATGCTTTAGAGGTTCTTTAACCTTTAGCTCAGTAGTAAAGTCCATCTGGCAGAAGTCTTTTATAATCAAATTATTGGAAAGTTCTTTATTTAATAACAAGTTAAATATTGGTGGCACAACAACCAGTTAACCACATGTGGCTTTTCGAACTTGCTTTGTGAATCCCTTAAACAAAATTCGTCCTCATGTGCTTTATTTCCACAGTGGTAGTAATCCTTTACCAGTGGGCTCCTATATGTCCTTTGTGGAAAAGAAAAGAAAATCTATATATATAATATAAAATCTATATATATCTATATATATAATGTATAGATATCTATATCTATATATATATAATATATAGATATCTATATATAATATAATATAATATAAAGCAGAAATAATAGACTGTTTTATTTAGGAACAAATATGGTATGGAAATTTGAGTATATGCAAAGACTTTGCAATTGAAGTGTTGAGAATGATTTCCTTGGTTGGCAGACATACAAGCTGGTGCTTTATAGTAAAGGTTCATTAACATGTGAACAAGTGGTTTAATTTTTGGTGTCAGCAATAACACTTCAGTTAATTCTCAGTCCTGAAATCAAATGCTCAGAGACATGGATTTAAAGAAAAATGCAAATATCAAGCTTGAGTTACAGTGAAAAAAAGCATTTTTGCTTATTAGCTAAAAATAATGTAACTTTTAAAATTCTTTTTCATTTGCTCAAGCTGTCTCATGTGAGGAAAGAAAGATATTAAATTAAACTTTGCTAATATTTTAAAGGTATAGAGAGTTTGAGAGCAAAGGTCGTTTTGACTGTCTATGCATTTGGTGAAAACGCTGTATACCACTGGTTTAGCTTTAATTGGTCACTGAATATAAGGGCAATCTACCAAGAATATTTATTGCCCCTTTGATTTCCAGGGTACATCTAGCTAACATGGCTGGCTACATTTGTGCCTCCTTTTCTTGCTCAGTTCCATAGGTAGCCTTTAGAATTCTTTTGAAGGCAGCCATCTTCCCAACTGTTCTAAAATCAAGGATATATTAATAATTTTGTGATAGAAGTCCCAACATGTGTAGCAAACTAGTTACCAAATAGTCTAGCTAAATAGTAATGTGATTATACAAGTGGATACTAAGTATCTGTGATTTCATTGTCCAAGAAAATCATGGGGGAAAAACACGTCAAATGTAAACTAATTAACCAGTTTTTTATATTTCTACTGCCAGTGAGTACCCAAAACAGATATACAGTTTTCAACTTTATCTTATTTATTTTTTAATTGAGATATAATTGACATATAACATTGTGTAACAACAAGGTGTCGTTACACAGTGTTCAATGTGTTTATTTGATAAATTTATATATTACAGTATGTTTCCACTGTAGCGTTAGCCAACACCTCTATCACATCACATAATTATCATTTCTTTTCTATTGTGGGAGCAATTAAGATCTAGTCTCTTAGCCACTTTGAAGTTTATAATACAGTATTGTCTATACAGTTTTCAATGTTTTTTGCTTTGTCTCATATCAAACCATAAGAGAGACTATTTTTTGCTATCTTTTAATGACTGATAGTATAAATTCTGGAAGAAGAGAAGCAGTCTGCTTATATGTAACTGTTTGTGCTCATATTTTTGAGTATTTATGATGAAAGCTCATAAAATCATGAGGTTTTGGTTGAAGGTATACAAGTAGATAAATGTAACATACAAGAGATTCAGTGAGAATAAATGTAATATAATGCTTGTGTTAAATCGAGCTTTGCAGATATTTATACTGCCAACTATTCTTAGAGTAATCAGAAGAAAGAAAAGAGAGTTGGGGAAAAAACCTGTTGTCAGAAATATTGTCATCTTATCCATTAGGCACTGTAGGCACTGTGCGTAGAGCCCACAGTACATTCAGGGGCCCATCAGAATGTTCTGACTTCTTTTAAAATCAAAAGAAACAAGTGAACTTTCTGGTTGAAGAAAATGTTTTAATATATAAACTAATACATTTGTTTTGATACCAGTGGAGTCATAAATGTAATTTAAAATATTCTTTTTATTTATTCATTATTATTATTCTTGCTGTTATTATTATTTTATGGAAGGAAGAGGTTTATGAAGGCAAAAATTCTTAGGGCCCAGGAAAGGTATGATGTGGCCCTGGTAAAGCACAGAAGATAATTTTAAAAAATATTACAGAGATGCCTTTATATAGACCTCCTCCAACCCCCTTTTCTGTCTTCCCCATTCTGCTTACCCACCCTTTTATATTCCGTGTCTAATCATTCTGTGTCTGAAATTGGAATGTCGGAATTATTTACAGGTTTCTTTGTTATCATCATCCTTTAGTGGCTTGAATTGTGATATTGACCAGTGGATCCCAGTGTTCATCTACTGTCTAGTCCAAAACAAAGATCAAGTTATTAACTCTAAATCTATGTTAATTTGGAGTATTCGTACATACAGGTGCAGATTTTCAGGACTCAGGGTAATGCAGTTAACAATAAGACAAATTAATAAAAAAGTGAAACAAACAGGATGTTAATTTAGTAATATTTTTCTTTCCATTTTTTAAAATTTCTGCTTTACTTGCTGGATAGTTCATTCAGACAGAATGAAACAATCAAAAGCTGACATCAAAAGAAAACTTTTGATTATTTTTGTAATTGAGATGCTTTTAGTTTAATATATGAGCTATACACAGGCATTTAGTTTCTTTAAATATTTCTCTCAAAGGCACTGTTTATTTTTTGAGGAAAATAAATACCTTTAAATTTTTATTTTATAATTTGAAAAAAGACACAGTAGTCCCTTCATCTGATTTTGAATAGGTTAAGTATTTTTGTTACACTCAAATAACTGTGGGAATTCCATGGTGGATAAGGGGATTTTATATGATCCCTGTAATTATAAAGAGATTTTCTTAGGGAGTGAAGTGCCTCATTTATGCACCTCTACTGAAAAACAAAACAAAACAAACTTTATCGTAGTAAATCTTACATAAGTAGCAATAGTGAAATAATTGAAAGATCAGTACAACCAGAAACCTTAGCTAAGAAATGTGAACACATC
The DNA here is from genome assembly GCF_021613505.1 of Equus quagga. Classification (NCBI taxonomy): domain Eukaryota; kingdom Metazoa; phylum Chordata; class Mammalia; order Perissodactyla; family Equidae; genus Equus; species Equus quagga. The sequence goes on from NC_060267.1 coordinate 35,881,512, forward strand.
AAAAGCACTGGGAATGCCACAAATCCAATTCAGAAGAAAATTTAGCACCAAGTCCTGTTTTTCACATCTAAATACCTGGTCTACGTAGCGAAAGGGAAAAAGTAGGTTGAACAGTTATTGTGGGATTGTGATAAGAACCTTAAACCTTGTAGCTTAGCTACAAATAGGCTCAGCTGCCGTCCTGGACTGTGCAGTGGAGCTACATCGGTCTTCTAGTGTAACCTAAGTAGTTTGAAATATTTCTTTTCTTAATTTTAAAAGCTATATGTAAAGTTTTAAATATACATATATATGTAAATTCAAGATGGTCTTTTTATTTTCATTACTCCTTACAATCTGTGTGGTGACATGCTTTCTTGTCTGGAAGAAGTCTGGGTAGAGTTAGAGTTTGTGTTTGTTGGGGAAATGTGTTAAGCATTTGAAAAGCCTCTAGGTTTATAATGGACAGCAAAAAAAATTTAGAACCTTTGGGATAGGGACGAAGTTTGGAAATCAGATATAATCCCCACTGTACTTATGCTTCTGCCCTATTCCCCCAGCTCCATAATATTCTAGTTGAGTTACCGATGGTTTTACAATACGTGTTAAATCTATGACAAGATGGTTCAACTTTCCTTTTACTTTTGGCATGGTCTTCTGTATACTCTTTTCTTCTTCATTTTCTTTTCAACTGCTTCCTTTAACCAGTCTTTGTCTCATTCTAAGCACCTTCTCTATTTAGCCCTTAAACACTTCTGTACTCTCTTTCTAATACTTTCTGCACCATAGGTGCATTATGAGTACCAGTGTGATAGGAAAAAATTGTCACAAAGGAGGAGGCCATGTTTTACCTAGATCTTAAACGCCCCATCTCTCAGTGTAATGACAGAGGAGAGAAGTCATTTCAACTAAACTAACGTTTATGGAATATCTCCTATGTATAAAATATACTGGAGGCAAACATAAGAAGGGAACATTCTTATCCTCTGGGAGCTCACAATCCGGCTGGGAAAGTGGATACGTAAATAAATCCTAATTAAGGCTTTGATAACATTATGATGAGTGTTACAGATCCAGGGGTTTATGATATGTTATGGGAGTTTACAGGAGAAGAACAACATTTTCTGACTGAAGGAGAAAAGGAAATTGTTGAGCAAATGGTTCTAAAGCAGTGCCGCTCAACATGTGGTCTGTGCTGCTTCCTTCATCAAGAAAGTCTTATTATGAAAAGAACATCATCCGAACTAAACATCTGAGTGCTTAGTGATAGAATTGATATGTGTTCTGGGGCAGCTCCTTATTTTATTGTGAACTGGGGCTTTGAGGATCACTCCTCTAACAGATCCAGTATATGAGTGCAAATCACAAGTCAGAAGTGAGTGTGGTCACTTTCAAAAGTGGGGCTGTAGGGTGGTTCTTGGAGGGTTTTCATTGAGAGAGTGGAAGTGAATAAAGGCTTCCCAAAAACTAAGATAATTAAGCTGAGTCTTGCATGATAGGTATGATTTGAAAGTACAAGATGAGAGAAATTGAAGGGAAAGAGATATTCCAAGTAGCCTAAAGGAAAAGAGCTTGCAATAAAGAACAGACCTGGGTGTGGTTGTGAAAGTTACGTAGTACTACTGTACTACACAAACCTGTACTACTGTCTGTGTCTTTTCAGGAAATTTATATACATGTCTCTGGAACACTAGGCAATTTAGTTTATTTGATTAGTGTGTGCTTTCAAGGAGTCTAGTAAAAAGGAAATAACGTTTATCAAAAAGTAAATATGGGCTAGAAATTATTATAAGCATTTATATTCATCATGTCAAGTAATCTTTACAACCTTCTGCAAAGGAAGTGTCATTATTCCCATTTTACTGATACGGATGGCAAAGTGAAGAGAATAGAGTCATGCACCTGGTAAGAATGGGACTGACTCAAAAGATCAAATTTTAATGGAATAAAGTTGGAAAGGTAGATTACAACCAGATTATAAGGGACCTGGAGTGCTCTCGGAAGTTTGGAGTTTATAGTCTGTAATTGTTGGAAAGCCATGAAAGGCTGTAGATACACGATGGCTTTATAAAAGTCCTATCTCATGAAGTAAATGTTAATTTATTATTTAGTTTAGACTCTAAAGACGTATCTTAGGGAAAAAGGTGAAATAAACTCTAATTCTCATTTGGTCCCAGACCAGATCTTTGGAAGCAAAATTGAACCAGGATTCAGTCCAGGTTGAAGTGGGAATGAGAGGAGATGGGTGTCCTCTTTAAGAAAAGCATTGAAATATTTTGGCTGGTAATGGGCTTATTTGTAGTTTAGAGAAACACGTAAAGTGTCAAGTAAGTTCTGTGAAATAAGACCAAACATTTTTTGTCTGTTCTGCATAAGAAGAAAAACCTGATACATGTAACCCAGGAGTGGATTATACAGAGAGCGCAGTAGGCTTTGTGAAGTGTAAGAAACGACCAGGAGTATGTATATTTACTTTCCTTGCTCAAATATGAAAAAAATAATTTCACTTGCTTCAAAGGACTTCTGATATATTTTCTTCTCACCCTTACTATATTCTACCAGGCCAGTCAGAATGTAGCAAAATCAGATGAATAGTTAAGCATTTTGGAGAGATGGACAAAGAGAAATCTTGTCATTCCTAGAAATAGTGAGTAGAGGCATGAAACAGAACAGTTCACGGCAAGCAGAAAAGGCAAAATATGAAATCTGGATTAAACCAGCTAATATTAAAAGCAGTTGAAGTTTTAACACATTTGTTGAAAAAAGCAAGGAAAAAGAAAGGAAGGAAGAGAAGGAAGGAAATTAAAGCTCTGTACCTCGAGTTTTGTCATTTCTTCACATTTTCTTCAAAATGTTATTTTCTTTTCAGTTGAAGATAACACTACCTGATTGGTGTTTAGTTAAAAAAATGTACATTATATACATATATGTGAAATATATATGTATATATACATATGGTTAGCCATAAAAGTCATGATTTTTATATTAATTGTATGTTTGTAGGTAGAATTTTTTTACTGTCTCCTTTGTTATTTACACCCAGCTAGAGCTTAATTTACAGACCTGCTTTTCACACCAAGAGGTATCACTGTCCATTTGGTGGTGGCACAGTGCCCAGGAAAAACCTATTCCTTTCCATAGGGACAGACTTAGGCCACTTAATCCATTTCAATGGTGGCAAATAATACAAATTCCTAATTTATCTTACTGAAATCCAGATATTCTTTTGTGTGGACTATTTAAAGAAAAATAGAATGATAAGAGTTTTAGAATGGTGAAAGACTGAAGGTAAGAGAATTACTTGCTGTATTTTTTTTATATTTACCACTCACAGACCTATACAGTTTTAAACCTGACATTAGATCTTAGAGGTCTTTTAGTCCACAACTCTCATTTTGAGATAGGAAAATTAAAGTTCGTAGAGGTTAAGAGACTTGCTTAAGATCTAAAGTAGTGGTCTTTGCTTCACTCCTGTGTTACTGGGAGAATGTTGGTGCCACTATAAGGAGGGAAGACGAAAGTGAGGCAAGAGCAATAGCTGGTTTGGATGACAGAATTCTGAGTTCACATTGATATATGCTGGGTTTGCGGTACTGAGATATTTAAGTGGAAAACAGGCTACTGGAAATATGTGATTGAAACTTTCCCTGCCAAGCGATATAAATGTGAAAATTACCTGCATAGACACAAAATCTGAAATTGTGAATTGAAAAACAGTCATTTATTCCACAAATATCTATTGAGAATTTACAGTTCTGTGTGGAGTAAATCTAAGCCGAATTTTAAAGCTTGATGTTATCTTGAAAGAGGCAGGGAAGTGAGAAAATAAGAAGTGCACAGCCTGGGGAAAGCGAGGAGTTAAATTATGGTAGTATCACTACATGGAGGGGAGAGGGATGATGAGTAAGTTTGTGTATCATCCAATGGAGTGTTAAGTATTTCCTGAAAACTGGGTGGAAGCCACTGAGAAATCTTCAATACACAGTGCCACGATCATATCCCTATGAGAGAGAGTTTAGAAAGACACGTAGGAAATTATTATGGCTGTTGAATACATTTTAGAGGATTTAAGGTCAAAACAGTCAGTGCCTGGGATAAGATTGAAAAGCAGAGGGTAGGCCATCAGAAATCTAGGAAAAGAGCTATTCAGTAGTCTCACATATTTTGAAGAAGTCCTGAAAGATGTTGAATTTGACTCTTAGAGAATTATTTATAACTCCCTCCCGGACGTGGGATAATGCTTTACAAAAAGTAGACAAATGGTTAAAAAAATTTTGTGTACGTGCCTTAATGATGTGTGCGTGTTGGTGTGAGGGGAGTGTTTAAAACGTTATTTAGAAGTTTGACCAAACTGCATAATTTTCATTTGGAAGTACAAGTCAAGGAAACTGAAATGTAAGATGTAGCCTATTAAAAATAGCATAGACAACTGAATATGTTAATGAAGTTCATTATGAAACCAAAATGGCATATTAGAAACACTATATGGGATTGAGAGATGACATGTATTAAAGCAAACTTTTACTAAAAAACTAGATTGAGGTTCATAATATTAGAACAATTAGGTGTTTTTAATCTGAAGCTATACAGTATAATGTTTAAAAGCACAATTGAGGGAATTAGATACGGATTCAAATTACTTGTTATTTAACTTAAAGTGGGGCTTAAACGCAGTTTCTGTATGTGTGAAAGCAGTGATAGGAGTACCTACTTCATAGGTCTGTTAGGAGTAATCAAAGTAATAGCTTACTAAAAATCCCAATACAGTGATTGGCACATTAATAAGTCTAATAGGTGGTGCTTTTAGTATTTTGCTAAGAATATGCCCTCAGATTCTGAATAAGATTAATTATGGTAAAAAATATTGTAATACAAATATATTGAAGGAAAGAATTATCCTCATGCATATTGCAATCAGAGGGTAAATAAGATGGTCATGTACAAAAACTCACAGTTATTCAAATTGTCAGGTTTTGGAACTGACACCCAAGTGAAAATGTTGAAAGCTTCATCATTTAGGTCATTTCAAACTAGATTCTACCACACTCAAGAAATCCTGTGGTCAAATTCTTATCCTTTCCACTAGTCGCATGGTTCTTCCATGCACAGACCTGCTATTGACTTTCCTGTTTCCATAGACAAAGCTGCTATTCACTTCCAGGAAAATCGGTGGCTCTGTGGAATTGGATAAGAATTTGGCCTACAATGAGTGATTTGAATGAATGAATTTGGAATTGGCAAGAAAATACAAACATATGCCACATTTACTTGGTACATTCACGCTTCAAGTGAACTCAGGTAGCACATAAATTCTGTGTAAAAAGCCAGAGATTTTCGGCAAGAACCTATTACAAAGTCCAGCCTCAACTTTCTCCATGTATTTTTGTCATATTCAAAGAACAAGGCAAAAATATTATATTTAATTACTGCTTATTGGAATATGAAAGGCGAAAGAGTCTCTTCTAATGAAGTCATATATAGTGTCTGCTATTTACAATGCTGTTATGAGAAGACAGGACTAACGGTCATGTTATAGGCTAATTTAACATGTGGATTTATTAACTTTTTTTGGATACACTGTTTTTTTAAGCTAGTCTTCACTGAGTGGATTGATACTGGACTACTTGCAAATTAAATGTTATCCTTTGCTTTTTGTAAGCAAAATACAGCCAAGGTGTATGGGGGCCCACTTGTGTGCTGGCATTAAGTTGGAGGGAGTCTGAACCTTCTCCCATTTTCAGTGGTAGACAGATTTTGTCTCTTGATATTATTGCTCATGCAATTTTCAGTACCAGAGACATTGGGCCTGTAAAGAGGAAGAGATGTTACATTTTTGACAGCTTCTCCCTTCCACTGACTGAAACAATAAAAATAAACATGAAGCTGTCGGAATGGCCTCTGCATATAATATCATTTGCATGCGATTTCCTTTGCTTCTCTAGCTAATTGAATTTATTCAGGCAATTTATTTTTTAAATGTGTAGTCTCTGTGAATGGAAACATCTTAACTAAAGACAACCATTTTATTTCCTCTTAATGAAATATATCCCTGTATGTGTATACTTCTATTAGAACCAAGAGAGTAGAAGAAAAATAATGGAAACACCAAAAATGTACGGTAAAAAAATTAATTAGGGCCAGCCTGGTGGCGCAGTGGTTAAGTGCGGCCCGGGGTTCACTGGTTCAGATCCCAGGTGCAAACATGGTGCCGCTTGGCAAGCCATGCTGTGGTAGGCGTCCCACATATAAAATAGAGGAAGATGGGCATGGATGTCAGCTCAGGGCCAATCTTCCTCAGCAAAAAGAGGAGGATTGGCAGTAGTTAGCTCAGGGCTAATCTTCCTCAAAAAACAAAAGAGAAGAAAAAGAAAAAGTTAATTAAAGAGATGAAGTGTGACTCTTGTAACCAAATATTCTGTCTTTGTGTTCGCCCCCTGTTTATGTTCAAGGTCTCTAGGTGCTCAATAGGAGCTTTTTCATGTTTTTCCCTGTTTGATGTTGCTAAGTATAATGAATGGATAGCAAAAGACTTTCGTAAGAAGCCTGTGCGTGTCATCTTGAGGTGGTAAGCATAGCAATACCTGGTTGGTTACCCATCCTAAGGCTCAGTCTTAATAAATTTCAGGCTTAGAGAGAATGATTATTTAAATTGAGCTCCGTTAGTCAAACAGTGTAGCTTTATAACACAAATAAAGCTTATATTCTCTTGCAGTGGAGTATATAAAGAATAAATGTCTTTATTTTGGATTAGCCTTTTTCTGGGTTATTGAGCGCCAAGCCAGAATCACTTTGGGATATCAGAAATATTCAGAGATATTCAGAAGTCAGGAATTCAAGTAGAATTGTAGAAGAGAATGCATCTTTCAAAAATACAAAATTATCTCCTATCTATACTCCATAGGATTTAATATAGCTTAAATGCAATGTCGCTTTCTTATACGTAGACACCAACAAGTTCCCTTGACAGAGTATTGTATTAATGGAGGAAAAACACCGTCATCTCTTGTTTACACCTGTGATCCTAGTTCAGTAAAGCACTCACACCAGGACTTTTTTGTTGTTGATAAATTTTAGAGGTTGAACATACGGCACCAAGAACTCAGCATTCTGAGAGCCAAGTCATCGTAAATAACATAAAGATGTGCCGGTTTCTAATTTTCTCCTTTGTCTTTACAGCGCTATCTTTTTGTCATACTTTGGTCTTACTTCCTAGAATAACAAAAATTCTTTATTCTGACATTCTTATTCTAGAACCTTCTCATTTTCCAATTTCTCTCTGTTTTGTATATTCTGTAGATGCTCATTATTTCCATGTATGCATTTTTCTCTACAAAGCATTTTTACTTCCAAGTCTAATTGTAAATTATGATAACATTTCAACAGTTTACATGGTAAGCCTAAGTAACTGAAGGAGAAGGTGATACCCATTTATAACTGCCATGTTTAGACATATGTGAAGAGGGCTTGGCCATTTGCTCTTCTCCCTGAGCGGACACTTTTTGAGAGCTCATGAACTAAAATGGACTTAACTATTCACTGGAAATTAGTGGTTCATAAGTCATCATTTTACCACCTTTATTTTTCATTTTATTACTTTTATTATTTTTTTGTGAGGAAGATTGGCCCTGAGTTAACATCTGCGCCAATTTTCCCCTTTTTTTATGTAGGACACTGCCACAACATGGCTTGATGAGCAGTGTGTAGGTCTGCACCTGGGATCCAAACCCACAAACCCCAGGCTGCCTGAAGTGGAACACACAAACTTAACCACTATGCAACCAGGCCAACCCCCCACCTATTTCTTTACCTGCATCTTGTGGTCTGAGGTGCATCTACATTTGGATGTTTCACATTCAAATTTAAAGATCTCAAACAATAAACTTATCATTTGAATCCTCAGGGAGATTATATGGCACCCATCATTTACAGTGCTAGAGTCAGAAGTTAGGGCTAACGTAAAAGTTATGGACTAATTTAGCTCTGTGGATTTATTAGTTTTCTTGGATGTACTGATTGTATTTTAATCATCATCTCTGTTTGCTAACCATTCTATTTTTGTCAATACCGTAATCATTATTTCAACCTCCCGAGCAAGAACTGTGTTTATCTTTCATTCCTTCCTTCTTATTTTCAAGTTATCCAATCCTATCATTACTTGCTTCAAATTTTCTCTAGGAACTGATGGTTCTTTTCAACTGTCACAATTACAATCTAGTGGAAAGCTTTTTATCATCACATATGCGGCTTGGTAACCGTTTCCTATTTGGTGGAGACCTTACCTTTCTCTTCTATCCAGTTCATTCTCCATACCACTGCTAGACTACTTTTCATAATAACCTGCTTTAAAGAATCCCCTAGTATAGAATCTAGAATAGTTCTTTATTGCCTGTCAGATCAAATGTAAACAATTCTATTTGACTTTTATGATCCTTCATAAAATGATCCTCCTATGATAGTCATTGTTATAATTTATTATTCTCCATTTCTTTGGGTTAAGCAACTACCTTCTCTTTTGTGTGTATATACGTGTGTACAGTATAAAATTTTCTGGGTGATGCCTCTGGGGAGAAATGCTCTATATCTTTTCCTCCCTACCTATTTTTTATAGGCTTAAACCAAAAGACTATCTACACATGAAGATTTAATATATTAATTAATTAACTCAATATGTATTTATTAAACATGAATAGTAGGGTCTGAGGTACATGGTGAATAATCAGACATGCTCTCTGCTTTCATGGTGTGGGAAGAAAATTCAATAAGCAATCCCCAAACAGTGTGCTAAGGTTATGGTAAAAAAGTTTCCACCTTTTTTTGATTTCCAATATTCTCTCTTCTTTGAACTTCTTCTGCATGTATAATTTCCTACTATACACTTTAGTATTTATTATGGTTGTAATTACTAATTGTCTTGTGTATTAAAATGCCTCTCAAATTTAATTTTATACACTTTGGGAAGAGAGAACCAGCTTTAATTTTTTATGCCCTTGGCATCTCCTACAGCAGCTGAATCAGTTGAGGAAGGTAGTCTAACTTTATGATGACCAGCATGAATTTTAAAGTTACATAATCTTAGGTTTCATTCCCCAATTTACCATTTCCTACTATTACTTTGGGTAAACTACTCTTAGGAGCTTAATTTTCCTCATCTGTTAAATAGGAATAAGAGTCTTCATGGAATTTCTCTGAGAATTATAAAAGATAATGTCCATAAAACTTTTAGAACAGTGCCTTTAAGAACTCTAGGAGTGGTAGCTATATTTTTATTGAAACATTAGTAAATTTAAACAGATTTTGGATATTTAGTCAGGAAAATGCCTAATTGTTTAGAAATATTTTTAAAAGTCTTCAAAACTATGAGGTTAACATAAAATTTATATATAGCATTACTCATATAAACTGCGTGAAAATAATCTTCGCAGAAAACCCAATGTTTTATGTAAAGAATGACAGCGTCTCAATCATTGTGTGTGCTATAAGATGGTCCTTATATGCCCACTAAAGTAGGCTCAGGAAATTCTGCTTTATACTAGGAATAAATAATTTGGTTAGTTGGGAAATTTCCTGTGTGTGTGTGGACTGTTTAATGCCTTATCTATCATTACTTTTGGAATGAATACTGAAGCTTGTGCTTCTTATATGTCAAATCAATGCTTAATGTCAGTTCTTAATAAAGGTCCCTTTCAAAGAAAAAGTGATATTTTTGCCATAAATGTAGTGCTTTATTGAAAATCTTAATTATTATAGAATAATAGGCCTTTAGCTTCTTTTTTTTAATAGGAAGATGGGATTAGTTTCATGACATAAGAAAATTGACTGACATTGGTCTATGAAATCAGCTTGATCTAGTGAGGAGATATATTGCCAATAAGGACTCTAGTCAAGGTGTTACTGGAGCATAAAAGAGGGAAGCTAACAAAAATGAGAGTTAGCACTTAATCTATCCTTCCTCATATTACCTTTGTTGTTGTTTTGTATTTATAGTGTAAAGGAACCTAAGGATTTGTTTGCATAAGAATCTAGTGGTGCTAATGTTCTCGTGAAGAAAGTAAAATATTGATATGTCTATTTCACAGGAAGAAAGAGAAATATGAAAGAAAAGTAGAAATATGGCATAATAAGTAATTGGTGTCATGGATTTATGAAAAATAATTCACTATTCTAATTTTTTTCAGACTTTGACTTTAAAAAGTTTTATTTCATAATGAGGAGTAATTGAACATTCTTTCTTTGATCATTTCCCTGAGTTATCACTTTGTAGAGAACCACGAAACTGTGAAATTTGAAAATTGAGTATGCAACACAGATAAAAGCAGACTGTCACGTGACATTTTGTGGACTACTTTTTTTTTAAGTGTGTATTAGGTTATCTTTAAAAATGGGCCACCTTAAAAAAGTTAAATTATTCTTTAAAAACTTGATTCCATGGATGCAGTTTGATTTTAGCAGAAAGAACTATGAAACTACTTGTATACACGTTTTCTTTTTTTTGGTGGGGTGGGTGGTTGAAGGGGCTTGTCTCTTGCTAGTATCTTCTCCACTTTCCTGATAAAAGGCTGACTTTTTAAAAATTTGTTTGCATGTATTGTGTTTTGTTCATCGTTATATCCTAATATGGTGCCTGAAGCATACTTATTTTAACAAATACTCATGTAGCCCTTACCACTTCCCAGTTACCATTTTATGAGTTTTATTGTTTGTCATATATATATTAACTCATGTAATCCCCTAGCTCATATAACTCATTATTTCATAACTTATAATCCACTAACAGCCCAATGAGGTAGATAATAGTGTTATCCCCATTTTACGGATGAGGAAACTGAGGCATAGAAAGATTAAATAACTTCCCCAGGTTGCACAGCTAGTTAATGGCAGAACCAGAATTTTAACCAGAGCTATTTGGCTTCAGATTCTCTGTGTTTAGCTGCCAGCATCCTTACACTGCCTCACAAGTTAGCATTGAAAACATTTTTATTACATGAATGAAAGAGAAAATTGAGTGAATGCAGTAATATTTCTTATTTTTAATAATTTTCATTACTGTTAAATTCTGGAGATTAATGATACTATATAACAGCACATACGAACTACTTATTTTCCTATTTTATAGATGAGGAAGCTGAGGTTTAGAGAGTTTAGCTAACTTGCCCAAGTTTATATAGTTAATAAATAACAGAGCTTGGATTTGAACCCAAACATTGTGACTCCACTTTGCCTAACACTGCTTTACACTGCTTTTTTGACATCATATTTTACTTCACAAGAGATCACAATTTATTTTACCTATCACTAAATATATAGTCAGTTCTCAATTATAAGTAATGCTGGTAAACAGCATATTAACTTTACCAAGTGTCTACTCTGTGTAAGAAACTGCTCATTATTCTGTGGGATAGAAAGAAGTCATTTCCCAAACAGATCACAATTTGAAGAATTCCTCAAATTTCATTTCTTCCTTCAGACTCAGGGTGAATAGATGTTTAGGCAAGTTTATTAACAACTACAGTAAGAATGTCCTGGAGTCTTCCTAGGAAAATGGTAGATGAGTTATATATGATTAGTGGCTAGTTACAATAAATGTTTTTTTCTTTATTAAAATGTTATTCTACAATCCACAAGGCTAGTTTAAATGGAAGTGTTTTGATATGTAGCTAATTTTTGTTTAGAAGCATCTTATGGTTGACCTTTGAGGCCTCAGGGAAGAGATCATCAGCCGTCTTAAAGTGTATTTGCTAGATGTTTAAACATAAGTAAGACACAGCACACAAACCATCAGCAGGATGATAATGAGGCTGTCACAGCACAAAATGTTCTTTGTTTTTACAGGTTCTATTAGTTAATGTATTAGAATCCTCTAAATGCCACTTTTGCTTATTAAGTGGCTTTGAGAGCACATGAAAACATACATTTTATTCTTGAATGTGGCATTTCTGAGATTCTTAGTAAATGTGATTCTCAAGGAGTGTTTAAAAACAGCCATTAGACACTTCTGCTCATGTAGCATCTACATGCAAATGAAGGTATTTTCCAAAACTATTTTTCCTATTTGTGCGATCTCTTATTGAATCAGAAAATTTGCCTGTAAATTTCTGTTTCACTCACTGGAATTAAATGAGATGGCGAATATGATACTGGTTTAAAGAAATGAAAGATGCATACTATCATTGCTTTATTTTCATATTATAAATAAGATTAAACTATTAACGAATTCAAACCAAATTTTTAGTACATTTCTAAAAACAATCTATTTCCACAGTGCAATTTTGGGGTAAATTGCAAATTCGCTAATCTATGCAGTTACTAAGAAATCAGCAAACATAAGCCGCTTTCAACATGTGCCAAAATGACTGTTAAAAAATTAAATCAATGTCATTTTCCTCCAACATATGTTGGTCCTTTTTACCCCTTCATGTTTGCTATCTTTTCTCCCTCTTCCCCATCCCCCCACCTTCTTTTCACCCTGGAGTATGCTACTGTTCAGCTCTCCTCTAAAATCCATTAGCCCCATCACTTTTATGACGCCTTTCTTCACCACTGCAGCTTTTAATCATCTCTCTTTTTTCTTCTCTCCCTTTTTCTCTCTTTAATTCAAGTTTTTCCTATACCCGTAGTTCTCAAACTTTAGAGTGTGTCAGTCTCCTCTGGAAGGCTTGTTAAATCACACCGTTGGGCTCCACCCTCTGAGTTTCTGATTCAGGAAATCTGGGGTGAGGCATAAGAAAAATGTATAAAGTATTCCCAGGTGATGCCAGTGATGCTGGTTCTTGGACCACCGTTTGAGAATCATATTTTTACAAATTACCTGTCCTTTATTGTTGTTTAGTACCATGTGAATGCATTTTTAGAAGGAATGCACTTTTAAATCTTAATGTAGTTTTCTGATTAATAATTAAATATGAGCCTAAGCTAACATTTCGCCGCAGTGCTTGGCAAAAATAAAAAAGCAAACCAAGTTAGACTTTTGCTGAATTTCCATCCCATTGCACAGCAAAGGATATTTAAAAGATTGTATATTGTTAGGCTTTGAAGAAACATCAAACAGCCTCCACTTCTTCTGTTTGCACTGTCCAAAATACATAAAATCTTTGAAATATGGACTAGATCCTAGATTTGACATATAATGGAGCCATTTTTATAAAATTATAATCTTTTACCTAAACTTGATGAGGCCTGCCACTATTTAGAGTATTAGATCTGCCCCAAGAGTGGGTTGTATCTTTATTACAGAGGCAGATGAACCTGTAATGTTTCTACAATAGTCTTTAAAAATCAGAACTGAGCAGGATTTGGTCTATAGAACTTTCCATCGATCATAGAACAAAAAAGATGCAACTACATATTTGAGTATTTTAGAATTTCTGCCTATTGTTTATATTGTGATGGTTGAAGGATTTTAAGAATTTGGAGTACTAATTTTCAGGGAATTTCAATAATCTCATAAAATGTTGAAATATTTAAAATATAAGCATTCCTTAAAAACTGACTTTGGATTTTTGGTTTTTTAAAGATTGGCGCCTAAGCTAACATCTTTTGCCAACCTTCGTTTCTTTTTCGCTTTTCTTCTTCTTCTTCTTCTTCCCAGTGCTCTCCAGTACATAGTTGTATATTTAGTTACATGTTCTTCTAGTTGTGCTAGGTGGGATGCCGCCTCAGCATGGCTTGATGAGTGGTGCCATGTCCATGCCCAGAATCTGAACAAGTGAAACCCCGCATGACTGAAGCAGAGCACATGCACTTAACCACTTGGCCAGGGGGCTGGCCCCCTGACTTTGGATTTTTATGACTAGCTTGCGAGCAATGTAGACTAGGCCAGTTATCCAAACCTAGGATCTGATTGTTGCAAGCTCTCAGGAAACTTAAAAAAAAAAGAAAAATGCATGTCCATAGCTTTCGGATCCCATCCCTAGACAGATTTATGAACCACTCATATGATATCCGGAATCTCAATTAGTTTACCTTGTAGTTGTTTAGGCGCTAAGAATTGTTGATCTTATAAAACTCAGTAAGTTCTACAAAGGTGTTGTCGTTGACTTTGTCCAAAAAAGAAAGGTGACCAGTTGTGATAAGCTCTGTCTTTGTAGATGAGTATGGAAATAGCCCCAACAAAACTGCCTCTGTCAATTGTTATTTTTTTGAACCACTGGACCAAAGTACCCATTAGGCAGCTATTTCTTAGAAAGAAGTTTAGAAAATATTTTAAACTAGATGGCTTTAACATTAACAGTAATCACAAATATAACAGACACCCTTCAGAGATCTGTCTATAAGTGCTGACTTTTGTTTTATAGGTATTGGGAAGTGAACATATCCTGTTCCCAGAATACTGAATCTGATCGTATTAACCAAAGAAAGACTTTTTTCCCAAGTGTTGTTTTTACCTCAATGTATCCTTCATGTGTTTGCATCGTATTTTCAGGAAAATTCCTATTTGAAATTTGAACTAGTATGAGTTGTCAAAATGGTAACATTCATTTATAAAAGCAATTTGTTCCGCCTTCCATTTCAAATTTATATGTGTATTATCACAAGGTGATTGCTGAATAAGAAGAAAATGATTGCCATTAGTGACGTACTCTTTTTTTCAATGTGTTTGTTACTCTCTAAAGTATAATTAAAATATTGATCTCTTTCTAAATGCTTATCTTAGGAATAGTAAAATTGTAAGTTACTGACATATATACTTTTAAGTTTATCTGAATAAAGTGTAAATAAAACCTATAGTTTGAGGCTCTTTTTGAAAATAATAACAGGTCATTTAAAAATCATTTAATTGTATATATTGATGAGTTTATAATACTTCTCTGGAAAGATATTCATTTAGTTCAGAGCTTCTTAGCCTAGAATTCATGGTTTATAAGCGTTCCTAGGAGATTTCATGGAGGAAGTTCACAGTTGGAACTGAGAGTAGAAAATTAGCTCTCTGAAACTCTATGTGCAATTGTGTGTGCAGTTGCATGAGTGTGGGTCTGCCTGTCTGCATGTGCATGTGTGTTTGGGAGAGCATCTAAGGCTATCATCAAAGAATCTATAATCCAAAAGAAGTAAGCATTATTGCTTTAGGGTATCATGCAGAACTTTTATGAAAAATTATCTGAATCAAGAAAACTTTAAAAATAATTGAGTTTCTTGCACAATAGTCATGCATTTTTTTCCTATTACTAAGTTAAATTTGACATATCCTAATTTGACAGAGTAGGTTACAAGTACAGTCATGCATTCCTTAATGACAGGGATACATTCTAAGAAATGCATTGTTAGGCGATTTCGTCATTGTGCGAACATCATAGAGTGTATTTACACAAACCAAGATGGTATAGCCTACTACACACCTAGGCTATGTGGTACTAATCTTATATGCTTATAGGCTATGTGTATACCATTGTATATGCGATCCATCATTGACTGAAATGTTGTTATGACCTGCATTACTGTAGTACAATTTAGTTTCAAAATAAACATTTGTGATAATTCAACTTTTTAAAGAATTTAAGAAATAACCAGATAATGTAACTTTTTTACGGAGATATAATTGACATATAACTGTTATTTTCCGATGTACAATATAGTGATTTGTTATTTGTATATATTGCAAAATGATCACCACAATGTCTAGTTAACATCCATTGCCACACACAGTTACAAAATTTTTTTCTTGTGATGAGAATTTTTAGTATCTACTCTCTTAGCAACTTTCAAATATACAATACAGTATTATTAACTTTAGTCACTGGGCTGTATGTTACATCCTCAGGACTTATTTATTTTGTAACTGGAACTTTGTACCTTTTGACCGTCTTCACCCATTTCCACCAAATAGTATAGATTTTAAGATATTTTTCAAAGTTTTGTTTTGCCTTGTCCTAGGGATATTTACAGGAATAGCCCGTTACTGGAAGAAGAATGTGACCATGTCAAAGCTTGTTCAGCACCAAAGCACTTTCTCTGTGTATCTGCAGTTCATTTTATGCTGTCTCTGTGCAATACCAAAATTAATGAACTTGCGTTAAACAGAATCTAGTTAAAGATAGTGCAAATCTTCTGTACTGTTTTTATTGTACTAGAAGGGATGCTAGAGATGTCCATGCATTTTGTAAAGATAGATTAAAAAACTCATAAACTATTAAGTACCATTACTTTGATTAACCACTTAGAGGTCAAATCTGTGTGTTTGGTTTAAATAATTATTTAAACCTTAAGGTTTATCTTTTTGAATATGACATAAACCATATTCATATGGTATGATATTTTGATGGAGACAGCTTTATGAGTCTAGAATGTGGTTGGATTAATTAATTTCAGTGCATATATATCATTTCTTTTCTTTAGGAGTTGAACATATTGGGGTGAAAACCTCTCGTTTTCATAGTTAATTATTAAGAAGAAGGCAGTATATCTGTTCACCCATAACATTCATAGATATAGACATAGGGTTTTGTTTTTCTTTTAAGAGAGAGATAGTATTACCACTGTGGTTGAGCACCAGGGCTCTGGAGCCCAGCAGGTTGGGGTTGATTATCTACTTTACCTTTTATTAGTCGTACAATCTCATGCGTTTACTTCAGTCCATGTGCCTTAGTTTCTTCAGCTATGAAGTAAAAATCATAATTAGGCTTATGAAAATTAACTGAGTTAATGCAATAAGGCACTTTAAACAGTGCCTGACACAAAATAAATATTCAATAAATATTGGCTATTATTCTTAGCAATTATTGTCTGATAGGCTGACTATTAAATGTGATGTTTTTACTATAGTGTATGAATTCAATTCCAGTCTATAGCACCAAAACTAAGCATGATACTGTGTTTCTTGAGGCCAGAAGTCAAGGGTGAAATGTCATTTGGACAATAAAAGGAACATGTGTTTGGTTGAGTTGCATATAGTCTCTTTTTTCAAATGAGGTAATTCTTCTTAATCACTGCATTATGAAACTAAAATTTGAATGTTATGGTTGAAATAATATTTCTCTCAAAGTGTTCATAGCAAAATTCTGTCCTTAGAATTAATTAGTAAGAGTGTATTTAAAGAAAGTGCTTCAATGAGGATAGATACATACATAGATTAGGCAGATCCCTTCCTTTGTCTCATGGTTGAAAAGGGGGCAAGATTAAATAAAGCTTGTTCAAAAATCAACCTCATTCTAAAAGTTTAGGACTCTCTTTTGTCATTAGACTTTTGAAGTCATACATCACAACTTTGAGAGCTCTTCTGCAAAATACTGAAGCTTGTCCTTAGAGTTCACAAAACGATTAAATATTTATTGCTGGTCTGGACCACTAATGCCTCTGGATGTTCACCTGCCAGCAAGTGAAGAGAAGCATGCAGTTATTATTTCAGTTATGGTAAATGCAATTCCAGGGAAGAAACTAAAAACAATAGGAGTACCTTGACTCAAGACTATGCCTGCGCTCCCCAACAAGCTATTCACCATGCAAATGAGCAGTCGAGTCCCACACTGAAACATCTGTTAACTCCATAAAACTGTTAAAGGGATTAACAGTGCCAGAGGCTGAAATGTAATCAGACAGGTGAAATAGCGATAAGATAAATATTCCTGTGTGAAATAGCAGTAATGCATAATTAATTAATTTATTTTTATACTATTGTGGTAACTGAGTTTAGAATACTTGGGAAATATGTTAAACTCTTAAAAGAATGTCCTTGCCCTTGGCAAGGTGTAGAAAATTAGAGACTTGCAAAATGGTATATTATTTTATTTTGCTTTAAATTGAAATATTTTCTGATATATTTTTTATTGAGTTTATGACAGTTTACAATCTTGTGAAATTTCAGTTGTACATTATTGTTTGTCAGTCGTGTTGTAGGTGCTCCCCTTCACCCTTTGTGCCCGCCCCCCACTCCCCCCTTTCCCCTGGTAGCCACTAATCTGTTCTCTTTGTCCACATGTTTAAATTCCTCATATGAGTGGAGTCATACAGAGATTGTGCTCTGTCTGACTTATTTCACTTTACATAATTCCCTCAAGGTCCATCCATGTTGTTGTGAATGGGATGATTTTATTCTTTTTTATGGCTGAGTAGTATTCCATTGTATATATACACCATATCTTCTTTATCCAATCATCAGTTGATGGGCACTTAGGTTGCTTCCACATCTTAGTTATTGTAAATAATGCTGCAATGAACATAGGGGTGCATGGGACTTTTGGAATTGCTGACTTCAAGTTCTGATATTTTTAATAGACTTGATTGCAGATAATTTGGGTGCCATTCTCTCTACTGATGATGTTGTATAAAGATGTGTGTAATTTTCAATTATGGCAAGTGAATTTGAGGTGCCAAATTCTTGTTTGTAAAGTTTGTCATCATATAATATGAAAATAGAGTATAAAATAGATCTATGTTCAATGTGAAGCTAAAATTGGGGTGCTTCTGCTTTGACCCTGGAAATAAATAAAAAGAAAGATTTGTGGAAAATGAATACAGAGATTTTGCTGGATTCTGGTTTGCACATTAAACTGAGGTAATGTGTATTATGGGCCATTCATAAAAACCTTCCTTAGTTTACTGAAGAAATTTGTCATTGCTCTTTTCAGGCATGTGTGTGTTTATGTGTTTGCTTGTATTCATGTGTGGGTTTTAAATAAATAATTCCAGAAGTGTACCTTCACTCAGCTTGCAGCCACTTGTAATTATTACATTATGCATGCTGATTTCTAAATCCAAGTTCATTATAAGCTAAGATTCATCTATGAAAGTATTGTCTATAGAATATTCAGTCAAGACATAGTAACAGAGGCATATTCTGTAATGTTTCTAAGAAATGGAAATAATTTTGGATTTAGAATTATAATTTCAAAATTCTGTTAGCACACATTTTTTCTTTTGCTTTCCTCACATTGCCGCGACCCACACTACAAACTGATGTTTGTATCATAGCTAATGTCCTTGTCCTCACTAATATCCATTAATAAATATCATATGAACAGATTATGATATTTGTGTTAATATCTCTATTTTTAATCTATTTTTAAAAATTAGAATGACAATTTTATCAAGTAGTTTTTGTTTAAGTTAGAAATAGTAGCATTAACCTTAAACCATAAGGTATCAAATAAATGTGATTTGTCACTTCTGGGGTCAACTGATCCTATTAACATGTCTTAGATAGAGAAGAAATATGTAAATATGGATATAATCTATTATCCTGAATATTAAATATGTGCACACTCAAATATATTTTAATAGAAACTTTTAATGCTGTAGAATTAAGAAATATACTTAAAGGGAAACTAACTTCCTCAGAGATCTTAGGATACAGATTTATTTTTGAGCTCTGCTTTGTGGGAAGTCGAAGGATTGTGGAAGTAAGAGGCTATACAGGGAAAACCTTTAAGTAAGAAAATTAATTTTTCTTTATCATCTTAATAACACCCATCTTGAAAATGTCTGAAAAATCAATTTAGTGCTGTTTACACAAAATATATCCCAAATATTATACAGAATGCCAGAGTTGTGCTGACAATTGTGGGGAAAATACAGACAAAAAGAATACCAAAAATACAGTTAAATTTTAGAAGTAGAGAATAAATTCTTTTCATACACATACACAATTATGAAGAGGCAAAGACTGTGAGAAACTTTATTTTCTAGGGCAGATGTGGCTTAAAGTGCAAAATAGCAAAGAATATTGACAGAAACAATGCTTCAGGTAACAAAATGGAATCGGAAATATCTTGAGCATAAGCAGAAGTGAACTTGGCAATATTCCTATCTGATGTCAAAATAACCTGTGTGGCTGGTGCTTTCTCGGAAGCTGAGAGGGAGGTGGAGAGCTAAAAGAGGACCTCTCTTTAATTAGGAACACCATCAAGAAGAGGCAGCTCGTTAAAAGGAAAGTTAAAGTATATATAATGTTATTTACTTAAATATTACAGTGTCGTAAGGAGGTTTCATACAGAGTACTGCTACATATAATGTCCTAGGAAAACCTTAGACTTTCAAACAAAAGCAGAAAAATAAATAAATCTAATCAATATAGGCTTTGCACAAGGCTACATTGCCATTTGTACTCAGTCTAAGGAAGAGAATCTCCATATTTTTCTTTCTCATATGAATTAATCTTTGACTCACTCTAGTGCTAGCCTGTAAAGTTAATGCATTCTTCTTTGAAATTTCTTTATTCCTTTGCTCTTGCAGAGTAGACATTGTACTTTTTAATGTTTCAGCTGAATAAGCCACATAACCAATTTTAGAAAAAGCTTAGTGAATTTTAAACAAATATTTTTTCCATTTGCTTTCTCTTTCAGGAAGTTGATGGCAATAAAGTTATGTCTTCATTTGCCCCACACAACTCATCTACCTCACCTCAGAAGGCAGAAGAAGGTGGGCGACAGAGTGGCGAGTCCTTGTCTAGTACAGCCCTGGGAACTCCCGAACGGCGTAAAGGCAGCTTAGCTGATGTTGTTGACACCTTGAAGCAGAGGAAAATGGAAGAGCTCATCAAAAATGAGCCAGAAGGTAATGGCTGGAAAAGAAAACAAAGTTGTTACCACCTCCTGATTTTAATAGTTTGATTTTAACCTCTAGTTTTTTTTTTTCTGACTTATACTCTCAAAGTTAAATTCAACAAAATGGAACCCTAATGCTAGGAAGATTGATAGTATTTTTTTGCAGAAACATTTAAATATGTCTATCCCAATTTTTTTAGTCGTTAATTTCTGTTGTGATGTCTTCCTTATTTTCACACATGAGTAAGTTGTGGTTGAGTAAAACTTAAAGATTCAAGAATAGAACGTTGCAGAGAGCCCAGAATAGTCACCACCCACATGCCAAATATCTGCAGTCTAGTTTGTTCATCTCCAATTTTTCCTCCAAGGCCATTTTACAACTTTGTTACATTTTATTGGCTTTATACATTAAAGCATCTTATGCTACCTTGATAGTTAGGTCTTTTTCTTGTATAGTCCAAAATTAATATCGTTAGGCCTATTGTATATTTAAAAAGTGGTGATTCTCTACCTCTGTTAGCTATGCTGAAGTGCCCATTTGTTCAATTTCCAGGATGCCTTTCTTTTAGGATCTCATCTTCTAAATCTCTTTAAGAGTTACTGATAGTGGCCTATGGGTGATATGCATGAGGATTAATCTTAAAGCAAACAAACAACTGATGCAAATTGTATAATTTATGTATAAGTGACAGTCATCCTTTATGTTACAGATATTTACTAACTCCTGTTTCAACCTATGTCCATCCTAGGCATGGATGCCACATTGCACACAAGAAGTTGCATCCTATTTCAGAGTCAGATGGAAATTTAAAACAAACAAATGAAAAACAGTGACATAAAAAGGCATACTTTACACCAAAAATATACTGCATTTATACTATGTAACAGAGTTGGGCTCATTTCTAGTGTGTTGTTAGGACACTGGTAGATTATGAGTATATCTGGCACAAAATGTATGTTAACCAGTATATTTGGGAGTCATGTGGTAATTAAATATTTCTGGGTCCCTACCAGATGCATAGCTGGGACATGGATTTTAGTTAAAATTTATGTAATTCACATGATCTTACAGTTGGAAGGAATTTTAGAGATAATATAGTCAGCCAAAGACTTTTTGGCTCCCATTCTCATGGAGATAAAAATGGAGTTTTGAGGAGGACCCAGACAACCATCTTTTTTGTAATATGCTGGATTTTTTTTCTGATATTAAAAATACTATCATCTTATCATAAGAATTGTTTTTTAAAAAACAGAAAAATTGAAAGGAGGAAAATAAAAATCACCCCAAATTGTAGCTTTCTGCTAGAACATCTCTTAACTTTAAGATGTATTTCTTTATCTTTATTTTTGCGTACTCTGCTCATTTTATATTAACTTGATACTTTTAAAATTATTTTGCATCTTTTATGTTTCGATAAATTATTATTAACTAAAGTCCATAGTTTATTCAGGTTTCTTTAGTTGTCACCAAATGTCCTTTTTCTGTTCTAGGGTGCTGTCAAAGATAACACATTACATTTAGTTGTCATGTCTCCTTGGGCTACGTTTGGCTGTGACAGTTTCTCGGACTGTCCTTGTTTTTGATAACCTTGAAAGTTTTGAGGAATACTGTTCAGGTATATTGTAGAATGCCCCTCTATTGGGATTCGTCTAGTGGTATTCTCTTAATTAAACTGAGATTATGAGTTTTGAGAAGAAGATCACAAAGGTAAAATAGCATTTTTATCACATCATATCAAGGGTACATACTTTCTACATGATTTATGAATGTGAATATTGACCTGGATCACCTAGCTGATGAGTTTGTCAGGTTTCTCCACTGTAAAATCTCCCTGGCCCCTGTCCATACCATACTCTTTGGATGGAAGATCCTTTGCACAACCCACATTTTGAGAATAAGGAGGCTTTACTCCCCATCCTGTAGAGTGGAGTATCTACATAATTTATTTGGAATTCTCCATTAGGAGATTTATCTCCTCTCCACTGTTTATTAATTTATTCAGTCATTTATTTATATCAGTATTGACTCGTTGACATTTATTTTATACTTTGAGTTATAATCCAATTCTACTTTATTTTGTTGCTCAGATTTTTCTAATTTTGCCCATTGGAAGCTCTTTCCATTGACTTCTGTGTCACCTTGACGTATCACTATGATTATGGGTATTTTTTGGAGCACTTCTTTAATTTCTGGCACTAGAAGATGCCACAGAGTCATCTTGTATATTTCCTGCTCTACTCCTAGAATTAGCCATTTCTCTAAGCAGCCCTGGTTCCTTTTATTTGAGAATAGTATTAGAAGGCAAGATCTGGCTACTAGGTATGCTCTTTGCTTCTGAGGTGTCATTTCTTTTCGTGCCTTTCCACTACTAAAACAAAGAAGTTTATGTGTGTATACTAATCTGTATATATACATATTTATAAATATTTCTATGTTTAACTATCTATATTAAACTAAACATAAGTTCTTACCAGTCTCTCCAACTCTAATCCATTTCCACATGAATCATTCTAGCCTCGTCCCATTTAGTTATTCTTCAGTTCCAGTACACATGTTATAGTAGTATCAGAATTATTAACTGGTACCTCTATGGAAAACATCTTTATCCGTGGAGTACAGTGCTGTTTTGCAGTTCCTTTTGCTTTTAATTTTACAGATCTCTTTCGTTTTTAAAGTTACCTAGGTAAATTACTTTTCCCCTATCCCATTCAGTGAAGTTGTTTCATACATTTGTAATACGGTTAAATTCTTTATTTTTCTCTCTCTCTCAAATTCATGAATGATTTTTTAAAAAATGTATAAACATTGAGGCTGGCCCGGTGGCACAACTGTTAAGTTCACACGTTCTGCTTTGGCAGCCCGGGTGTGGGCTGGTTCGGATCCCCGGGGAGGACCTACGCACTGCTTGTCAAGCCATGCTGTGGCAGGCATCCCACATATAAAGTAGAGGAAGATGGGCATGGATGTTAGTTCAGGACCCATCTTCCTCAGCAAAAAGAGCAAAAAAATTAATAAACATTAAGACTCAATCTCTGTAGTTGTACATTCCAACATGTTTTGACAAATCTATATTGTCACTTATACACCATTATAGTGTTATTCAGAATAGTTTCATCACCTTAAAAATCCCCTCTGCTTCACCTGTTTATCCCTCCCTTCTTCCCCAGAATCCAAGTCATCACTGATTTTCCTCCTATCTCTTAGATTTGCCTTTCCTAGAATGTCCTATAATTGTACTTATAGAGTATGTAGCTTTTTAAACCGGCTTCTTTCACTTAGCTGTGTGCATTTAAGCTTCTTTCTTGTCTGTTCAAGGCTTGATAGCACATTTCTTTTTAGCACTGAATTATATGCGATTGTATGAATGTATCATAGTTTGTTTATCCATTCACCTATCAAAGGACATCTTAGTCACTTTCAGTTTGGGGTTCTTATGAATAAAGCCTCTATAAATACTCATGTGCAGATTTGTGTATGGACGTAAGTTTTTAACTCAATTGGGTAAATACTTAGGAATGTGATTGCCAAAATGCATGGTAAAATTATACTGACCTTGGTAAGAAACTGCCAAACTATCTTCCAAGGTGTCTGTAAGATTTTGCATTCCCACCATAAATGAATATAAGTTCCTGTTGCTCCATGTCTTCACCAGCATTTGATACTGTCAGTTTTTTGGATTTTATTCATTGAAATTGGTGTGTAGTAGTATCTCGTTGCTTTAATTTGTAATTCGCTAATAACAAGTGCTGTTCAGCATCTTTTCATATGCTTATTTGCCATCTGTACATCTTCTCTGTGTCTGTTTAGATCTTTTGCCCGTTTATTGAGATGTTTGTTTTCTTATTGTTGAATTTTAAGAGTTCTTTGTATATTTTATATGTAAGTCCTTTATCAGATAATGTGTTTTGCACATATTTCCTCCCAGGATGTGGCTTTCTTTTCATTCTCTTAACATTGTCTTTTGTAGAACAAAAATTTTTAATTTTAATAAAGTTCGGTTTATCAGTTTTTTCTTGCATGGATCATACTTCTGTTGTTGTATCTAATAAGCATCACCTAACCCAACATCATTTAGATTTTCTCTTATGCTGTCTTTTAGAAGTTTTCTCATTTTGAATTTTGCAGTTTCGGTCTATTATCTGTTTTGAGATAATTTTTGTAAAAGGTGTAAGTTCTATAACTAGGTCATTTTTTTGCATGTAGATGTCCAGTTATTCCAGGCCCATTTGTTGAAAATACTGTCTTTTCTCCACTGAATTGATTTTGTTTCTTAGCCAAAGATAAGCTGATTATATTTTTATGGGTCTATTTCTGCCCTCTATATTCTGTTTATTGATCAGTTTTTCTATTCTTTTGTCAATGCCTTGCTGCCTTGACTACTATAACTTGTTAGTCAGTCTTGATGTTGATACTGTCAGTACTCCAACTTTGTTCTTTTTCTTCATTATTGTGTTGGTTATTCTGGGTCTTTTACCTTTCTTTATAAACTTTAGCATTGGTCTTTTGAGATCTGCAAAATAACTTGTGGGGATTTTGATTGAGATTGCATTGAATCCATAGAGCAAGTTGGAAAGAATTGACATCTTAACAATATTGAGTCTTTCTATCCATGAACACAATTCTCTCCATTTAAGATCCCCTTTGAATTCTTTTGAGTTTTTTAGTTTTCTGCATATGGATCTTGTACGTATTTTGTTACATGTATGCCAAGTATTTTTTCTTTTTGGAGTTTTAATATAAATTCTATTGCGTTTTTAATTTCAAGTTGCAATTGTTCATTGCTGGTATATGGGAAAATGATTCACTTTTGTTTATTAACTTTGTGTCCTGTGACCTTGCTATACTCCCTTATTAGCTCCAGGAGTTTTTGTCTATTCTTTAAGATTTTCTACAAGATAATCATGTCATCTGTGCATAAAGACAGTTTTACTTCTTCCTTCCCAAGCTGTATGACTTTTGTTTCCTTTTCTTGTCTTATTACATTAGCTAACTTCCAGTACAATATTGAATGTTGTAAGAAGGAACATCCTTGTCTTGATCTTGATTATAAGGAGAAAGCATCTAGTTCTAACCATTGAGTATGATATTAGCTGTAGGTTTTTTGTAGATATTCTTTATCAAGTTGAGGAAGTTCCCTTCTATGGGTATTTTGCTGAGAGTTTTTGCCATGAATCATTGTTAGAATTTGTCAGATATTTTTTCTGCATCTATTCATACGTTGTATGATTTTTCTCCTTTAGCCTTTTCATGTGATGTGATTTTCAAATGTTGAACCAGTCTTGCAAGCTTGGAATAAATCCCACTTGTTTATGGCTTATAGTTCTTTTTATAAATTGTTGGATTCAACTTACTAATATTTCTTTGAAGATTTTTGCTTCTGTGTTCATGAGAGATATTGGCCTATAGTTTTTCTTTCATGTAAATGTGTTTATCTGGTTTTGGTAATTGCATAATGCTGGCTTCATAGAATGAGTTGGGAAGTGTTTCTCTCACATTTTAATTTTTAATTTTTGTTTGAGATGTGTTCATGGCCCAGGACTAAGGTCTAGGAAGAACCAGCACTGAGGTGGTATGTGTTGTATTACAAAGTAGTTTTGGGGGATTTATCTTTCGATGATGTCTCTCCTCCATGGAAATTTGGTATGTGACCTTGGTATTCTCCCAAGATATCATGTTGGCTTCCTTCCAAGTGGATGCACAGACTTTTAATTCGGAAATATACGACAGACCACAGACAAACAAATAATTCCTAAGAAGAAAGACAGCAGGAGACAGTGCTCCCCAATTTGCTTAGCAGGAGACATTCAGAGGTATTGGGAATTAGGAGAAAGTATAATATCTAGTAACAGCTATACAGGCAAAAGAGCAGAGAGAGAGAGAATCCATAGCAGGAAGAGTTAAAAAGAGGACACATCACTTTTGCATGTGGACTTTCGACTATTTTCATTATTGTATTTCCCACAACTTTCTTTGTATTTTTATCCCTATAAATATATTAAAAGCTCAGGGTGACTTGTTAATGAATAATATAAGGACATTGAGAAAATGCAGAGATAGTCTTTATGGAAGACTGGAATGTAAATTGAACATGGCAAGCATCTGAAAGCCTGGGTTCTAGAAAGATAATTTCTGTGTGAATACAAAACCATTAAGATACATTTACATTTATCTACACAAGATTCCTAGACATGTCCTTTGAGTACACAGAAATGTAAATAGACTCACTTTTATTGATAAAGAAATTTGCCATGGCAAGAAGGTTTATGATTGAGAGATATATCAAGGAGTAATTTGTGTATTGAAGTAAAATGGTGAACTTAATCACCAAGAAAAAATAATAGTAAAGCAGAAAATTGTATCATAGAAAAGGAAAAGAATGTTGGAGGAAATTTCTGGTTTTTTTTAAACTGCAAAGAGAGAAAAATGGGTAAATATATCTAGGGAAATGTGTAAAAATCTCAACAGTAAGTAGAAAGTTACATTGGCTTTAAAGATTCTGTTAGTTAAAAGGTATGATTGGACCTGAGAATGAACACCAAAAGCTGACACATTCAAGCATCAGGACAGTGACATGGAGTACAGTACAAACAAGTGATCAGTAGCTCTCTGATGTATTATAGCATCCAAAGAATAACATACTTAGGAATAAATTTAACAAAAGAACTGCAAAATTTATCCTTGAAAAACTACAAAATGTGGTTAAAGCCCTGTGATGAGAGCAGTAATATGAGGATGAAGGAAGCAGAGATAGAGTGAATGGAATAAATGTTAAGCTCACAAATATATGCCACAGAAAATTCTTTTCTTCCCTCAAGCTATTTTCTCCATTGTTTTTCAAAGGCCATTAAAATGCACAGCAGGTTGTGATGAAAATTTCATTAAGCCCCAGCTAAATCATTATGAGGGTACCATATTCATGCCTTTGCTTCCTCTCATTGAGGGGGGAAAGCAGATTTCAGTAGAAAGTCCGTATTATTTCCGACCTCATCCCTGCCAACAGCAAACTAACAGATCTTCAGAAGTTAGAAGAGAATGGTGTGTTACACAAAAGGAGGCCACCGAGGTGAATGGAAATGGGTTGAAGGAAAAAATGGCTCTCTTTTATTTCAGCTAGCTTATTTTTATAAGCAATTAATTAAAATATTTTAAAGGTTATAAAAAAGAGAAAAATATATTGATATACTTTTGTTTGTATCTTTTACCTGCATCAGAATTTTTGCCTGTCATTACTCAGAAAGGTCTGGGGCTAAAGATTCTTATTTGTCCCTTGTCACTTTGACATGGGATGCCAAACTTCATAGTAAATTCAGAGTTCAAAATATTTGGGCTATGTGGTATAGTTGCATTAAATTTGGTGGTCACTGTGCTCTATCAGTTGATCTTTAACTATTAGATTTAGTAGTTAAGAATGACAGTGAGGTTTAATATCATGTGTGACATAATTCCTATATCCAGACATTGAATAAGTAATTATGCATTGGGAGAAAAAAGGTAGCGTGGCATCTATTAAGTGCATATCATGTGTTAACTATAGTGTTAAGTAATTTATATGAAATACTTCATTTAATCTTATAACGAGGGCTACTGTATATAACTATTCCAATTTCAGGAAGTGCATGAACTAAATATTCTGATTTTTATTATCTCCATTTTCAGATGAGGAAACTGATGATTAAATATGTCACAGAGTGACTAAGTGTCAGGGTCATTATTCAAACTGAAGTCAACCTCAAACCAGAATCCATGCCCTTAACCACATTATACTATTTCTTCCAATGAGGAATTTTGGCAGTGATAGTTTAATGTTACTCTTTAGCACGTGTGCCTGAATTTCTTTGAAATATTGAATAATAAAGTAGTATTCAGTAATTTTCTACTAAATTAAATTTCTCATGCCTCAATGGTGATCACATTTCCCAAAAGTTTTTAATTGAAAATCAGTTCAGTTCAAACTATTTAAGTTTAATGTGCTCAAAAAAAAAATGCTTTAGAAGGTATCTTAATAAAAGCTTATTTCAGAAAAATATTTGGAAGCAAATTAATTGTGGAATAATAGAAATTCAGAATTAGAGTGAAATGTAGATGTATTTTAGGCCTCTGTCTTCATTTTTGAGAGGGAAAGACTGAGGCAGAGACTAGCTTGAGATGACACAGCAAGGTGATGTTAGGGCCACAACAAGAATCCAGTCCACATTCTTCAGGTCCGGCTTCTTTCTTTTCTTGTTCAGTTACATCATACCTTCCAATGTTCTTTACTCTCTTTTTCTTGATCTTTTAGAAATAATGTTACCACCTGAGTTTTCTTAAAAATTATTTTATTGAGGTCATATTGGCTTATACATTGTGTAAATTTCAGAAGTACATTATTGTATTTCAGTTTCTGTGTAGACTACATCATGTTCACCACCGCCTTAGCTTTAAAGAGCCATTTCACCGTTCATTAAATTTTGAACAAATCTAAGGCAATCAAATGTCTTAATTTAGTTATTAAAACCAAGATGGATAGGTATCCACAAATGTCCTGTGTTCTCAAGTTTCCAGCAGCTAGGGATGGTCTATAAATACAGATCAGCATTTCAGTTTAGGGCTCAGAGTCAGACCTTAACTTGATTTTCATTCAAACCGTAGCTTCATTAACAGTGCAGGTGAAAATACTTTTTACCTTGATGAGAACTTTAGAAAGCTCATTTAAAGTAAAATCCTTTTAGATACAAAGATTATACATAACAGGCTTCTTATTTTAACTTTTCTATTTTAATGTCTGTGTTACCTTCAATATCTCTTTGGAGTGGTCATTTCAGCTTATAGACACATTTATGTCTTTTATTTCTAGAAACACAACAAACAACACTCACCTTTTCTTGATTCTCATCCCCCACCAGTAGTTCTATTCCTCCTCTCTCCAAGTCTCAGTTGCTAGTTATTTACACTTATTGCATTAACCTTTTCAACTTTTTAAGAACTGTTACTTGCGTCGGTTGTTTCCCTTCCTCCACTGTAATATAATTGTCCATTTATTTGTCAATTTCTTCCCCTATATTAAACTCCTTAAGGGTGAGGGTAGTACACATACTAAATATTCAAACTGTTTATTGAAAGGATGTTTAAATTGCTTCAGTGTTGCTCCTTTGTTGTCTTGGGGAAAGAAAATGAGAGACCTTAATAAATAAATGGCTGTTCTGCGAAATGTTATGTGAACTACCTCATTTATTCCTCAAAAACGCCGAAGTTGGTATTATTTCTTATCTTAAAAATGAAAAACTGAGGCTTAGTAGCTTGTTAATGTTCTTATTATATGGAAGAATAGAAATTAGAATGAAATTACTATCCTCCACAAAACTACTTGGCCTTGAAGACAAGACCATGTATAATCTGACCTGACTCTTATTTTTTCCTTAACCTTACTTTCCACCCTCTCTAAGGTGCCTGTTCTTGTGCTTTCTTATGAAACCAAGACTCTGTGTATTTAATACTACTCTGTGTTTTCATAAACTGTTTCCTCTGCCTAAAATATCATTCCCTGTCTAATCTACCCAGTGAATTTCCGTTCATCATTTTAAGACTCAACACCTGCTCTGAACACCTTTGTCAGAATTTGGCTTAGTCTACACTGCTAACACTAACTGATCTGTTAGTTCTTGCCACATTATCATCGTTTGTTTACCTTCTGCTGGCCACAATAAGTATGTGAATGTTTAAATGACCAGTCCTTGGCTTAATTATCTGTACCTCTCCACTTCTTAATAATGGGTTTGGCACATAGTGGGTGATTGTTTGTCTTAACTGTGGATGACAGTCAACCCACTAATTGACATTTTGTAGCCTTTGCTAATGCTCCCCTAAAAATTGACTAGGATTTGTTTGTCTTTTTCTTCTCTTTTTACCATCCTTTTTTCTTCATGTCCTACTCAGACTCTCCTTTAACCTCCCTGCCTGTTTATCTCATCCATCCTGTCTTCTCCAACCTTCTTCTCATATGCATACCCCTATCATTATTGAATCTTTGAGATCATTACTTTCGATTCTTTCTGTGACTTAAAGGTTAAAGTGTTGTCCTAGGTTACAAAACTAGGTATTATAAGATCCAGGGTACAAAAACTAAAATACATGCATAATGAACACTTTATAATCATGTTAGTCTTTTTTCGTTTTCCTAAAAATTGGCCCTGAGATAACATCTGTTGCCAATCTTTTTTCTTCTTCTTCTCCCCAAAGCCAGCTAATACATACTTGTATATTCTAGTTGTAGGTCCTTCTAGTTCTGCTATGTGGGATGCCGCCTCAGCATGGCTTGATGAGTGGTGCTAGGTCCGCGCCCAGAATCTGAACTGGTGAACTCTGGGCCGCCAAAGCGGAGTATGGGAACTTAACCACTCAGCCACGGGGCAGCCCCCATTAATCTTTTAAATGGCTCTATATTGCACATTTCTCTAAGGAAATATGTTGGCATTATCTATGCATTGGTGGCCATAGATAATAGTTCTCCCCCACTACTGTAGGCAAAGTGGGAAGTGAATTGAATTGATCTATGAATAATTTTCCAGAATTCAGAGCTATAATCTATTTTTTTAATAGTGTTTTGACATAATGGAGACGAGCATCTGTTTCTAGGTATGTAGAGCTAGTGTGGGAGAGAGTTCTTATTTCTTATGATGGGCTCAAGATGGGGGCAGCTTGTTATTGTATCTTCTGCTCCACAACCCCTACCCCCAGCCACACACATACAGTTCATCTTAGGAGGGCTATGGTGAAAGAAAAGTAACTGATTCTTTTCAATACCTTCCCTGTTCCCTCCAGTCTTCCAAGGACTCTAATATATTTCCTCAAGGGTTCTTTCCAAACTCAGGATTCATGAGCTCCTTCAGAGGGCTTATAAATCCTGAAACTTGTAGGCAAAATGGTGAAATATGTGTATTTGTGATTTTTTTTGAGACATAGTCCATAGTTCTCATCCGACTTTCAAATCAATCCGTGATGAAAAAGAGTAACTAGACTGTGAGTCAGTGTGTTTGGGTTTTAGTCCTGTTTCTGCCACTGATTACTATGTGGTTGTGATGTAACATCTATATAGTTTAGTCTCTGATCAATTTTGAGGCAGTAACTTGTAAGTGTTTAGCAATATTTGGGATTGTCATTTTATCTGTTTTGCAACATTTTGGGGAAATGCAAATTTTTAATTTTAGATAAGGATTTCTTTGCATAAAACTGAGCATCTGATGTATTACTTTCATTGTAAAATAGCATTGTGTTTACTGGTCTTTAAGTTGCTATAATAATTGTGTTGATTTGATGAATATCTGCCTTCAATTGACAGTGCTAACAGCCCTACGTTCATCAGGGGGTTGTTGAAGGAAACAAATGAGGTAATGTACAGAAAGTACTTTGTAAATTATAACCAACTTGGAATTGTACCAGTTATTGTCATTATCACATCTCGGCTGGTTAGAAACATTGTTACTTTCGGCACAACAGAAACATTATATATTTTCCAGTGTTGCTTTCCCAGGATGCTTTTATGTACTGAAAAAAATCTGATTCAGAGCCCCAAAATTCTGAAATTTTAGGGTATGTGGTTAATAACAGAAACAACAATAAATCCAACATTCATAAAAATCTTGGATTAAGTAGTTGCCTCGATGTTTATTTATGTAAATTTCCCAAAGTAAAATGTGGTTAGTCAATTTTCTGCCTGAAGAATTTAGTTTTGAAAATGAAGGAAAATTTTTCTAAATTGATATGGATGAAATCACAAATTGTGACCAGTGAAATTAGGAGAGGCAATTTAACGTTGGATTTGTGGATTTATTTTATTTCTGCAATAAATGTGAATGCGTGCTGAAGACAAATATAGTTGAGCACTCCGTTGGCTAAAAGTTTCATAAATTTCTAAGGTTTTAGCTTTCTCTTATGTGGTTGGTTTGTTCTTCCTTTCCTCCCCTCTTTTGCTTTATTCTTTTCATTCCTTTTGTGTGTACGTGTGTGTGGTATGGTCCTCCTTTCAGATCCCACATATGCTTGGTTTAATTTAGCATCTGTATCTGTCAGTGTTCTTCCTTCTTAGAGTGTGACGCCCACACCTCCAAAATTACTGTGCCACAATGAGTGTACTCCTTGTGAGAAGCTGCATTTATCTGTGAAATTTTGTTTTTACTAGAATTAGACTTTATCATTATTTACACAACTGGAACTTTTTTTCCCTGAACTTCTTCAGAAAATCTTTGCTCACAATTTTATGTTACAAGACCCTAAAGGCACAACGTATTACCAAAATCACCCACTGTTACTTTACATGAAACAGTTCATTGCTTTTAGTACTGACTTCACAAAAAGTGTTAGTTCTCTTGTTGTGAGAACTAATAAAAATAGTGGAATGGATTTGGAAAAGTATATGTTGTGACAAAACTCAAGCTTTCACGTCTATAGAACACAGACCATCACTGGGTGAAGGAGATACTGAGAGTTTTATTCTCATTCTCTCTTTCTGTCTCTGTCTTTCTCTCTCCATCAGACACAATGGGAAAGATTGTTCTCTTAGGTGGAAAAACTTAAGTGGATATCGCTTTGATGCTGTGCAGTGCAATACAAATTCTCAGGAGCAAATGCGAAAAAAACTTTCACTTAATTCCATTTGTACCTTTTGTAGGATTGGATTGGACAATTTCTAATTTTATAACTAGATATTTATGAAACAAAAGGTATAAATTGTTGGTCATGAATTATCTTCTCTTAAAACTTTAAAGTGTGTATGGATATTATTGTGTAATGCATCTTTTTGATATTTGCATCTGTCACATCTATTGAAAATAATTTTCTGTAGTCTATTGCAGCTTCTATGATACTTTACTTGTTCCCTTTTCCCCCAGAAATGATCATGTGTTAATACCTTTTTAACTTTTGTTACAAATGTGTTGACATATAGAACCGTTAGATCCTCTAAATGGATATAAAGGTTTCCCCTCCTGTTTTAAGACATGATTTTAGGGATCCTAAAGTAGATATTATAAGCAATATATTTTCATCTGTGGTGTGCTACAGCATTGTATGTAATTATTCTTTGGAAAAGACAGGCCCTTGGTGCCTGATATTTGGCCTTGTGAACATCCCCACAGGCATTGCATGTTTGATGTTTGAGTTTACATTATAAATCACAATGCCTGTTCTTATAATTTACGTGTCTGTTGTTTAGCAGCCCTTTATAAATTAAATTGAACCATATTACGTTGACAGACAAGTTGAAATAGAAATTCAGAATTACCCCCTAATTTTACCAACTTTTTAATTACTATTTTTATAGGGAAATTATGGAGATTGGCTTTCCTAAATTCAAAATCCCAAAGCATTCCATTAATTGGGCAAAGAAGAAGGCACTTTGAAATTCACTCTTGTTTTAAAACCTCATTTGATGAGGTGGGAAAAATAAAAAGTGACGGATCAGGGGAAAAGCCTAAAGATACTTTAATTGGCAGAGGTTTGAGTTGCTTTTGTTTAGTTACTCACTGTCCTTTTGACAAAGTACATGTTGAAGAGGCTTTGTAAGTGCTGTTCCACTGAAGGACAAACAAGGGTACTTTTCAATTGAGCCCTTTTAAGTTTTGTTCCTCACACTCCGCTGCTGTTGGAGGCTCCTCCGAGTGTATTGTGGCTATGTGTTCATCTGTGCAGTCTGTCACTGGAAAATGTCTCTCTTCTTGTTGAGTAAGTTTAGAGTCCAACCTCCAGGCACCCTTTTCAAAGGCACCACTGTATGGAAATCGACACTCATAAAATGATGATAAAGAAAAGAGTTTATTTTTTAAAAGTCAGGACAAGAAGATGCTCTCAAATGCTGTAGAGCCTGTTTCTTCAGGAATAAGTGTTTTGACTTTAGCACAGAGTTAGCTGAGTTTGAAGCTGTGTAATTTTTCAGCACTAAAGTGAAACTTGTTCACTGTCATCTCCTTTTCAAGTGGTATCCATCATAGCAGTTTATCTTGATGTTGTTGATTTCATTACTTGTTATAGAAAATTAATTTATATTTTCTTGAAAGATCTTCTGACTTGGATTGGAAAGGCTCAGGGATTGCCTGTGGGGATCGTCTTTACATAAAGTAGTGGGTCCCTGAGCTGAGATCCAGGGTTGTCTGTACAAGAAACCCATTTGGCCAAGAAAGCTTCTATTTTTTTAAACTAGAACTTGTACTTTTGTTAATAAAAATGTAACGATATTTAAGTGTATGTCCTCAATGTTCATCCTTCTGTGAACTATCAAGCCAGCATTCTGTTTTTTGGTGGCTGTTTGTCTGTTAATATAAGAGTTCTATTTGAATCCTGCTCACACGTGAGTTTGTCTACTAACAAGGCTGTATAAATCATTCCAAATATCTCTTTACTCAGATGTTTTTAATATTTTTTAATCCTTTCAGATAAACAAGGTACCCCTGTTTTTCTTGTCCTTGACTAAAACTGTCAGTACCAGACTTTCATTTTTAATGCATGGCTCCCTTAAAAAAGACCCATTGACCCAGACTGTACGTTTACAAATAAACATTCGGAGATTGTGCCAACCCCTCTTGTTGCTTCTGTGCCACAAGCTTTGGGAGATATCATTTATTCAAGAGTGAAGAGCCAGCCACCTGTTTCTGAGGCCTCTTTTCCCTCACATTGAAGGTTCAGGACCTTGCTGAATAGTAACACTCTAATCTGGGGAACACACACAGCATCCTTCTGAAACTGATTTGTCAGGCTAGCCTAGCTGGAGGATTCTGTGTGTTTGCGCGCGCGTGTTTTTCAACCAGTTACCCTGGAGGCACTTGTCACGACCGTGCATATTAAAATTAATCAGACTCCTAGGCCTGCATGACTGTGTGTTTAACATGAAGAAGTGGGTATCAAGCAAATGCCCTAATTAAATAGGCCTGCTTGGTTTTGTTCTAGTGGATGCTTGGTCTTTTTTTTTAATAGGAGTTGCTTATCGGGGAGGCACGGACAGCACTAGAGTCAGTGGAGAGCTCACTCAGAGTTTCCTTTGCCACCTGCTCCCAGAGTTCTGAGACCTCAAGGACTCCCAATGTGCCTTTCTTAACTATCCTTAATGTGGAAGAGAAATATGGCCAAGATCGTGAGGGAGCAGTGAGGCTAGGGCAAAACAGAATGAGCATATGACCCGGCCATTTGGATTGATGAAGATAGTCTGTCTTACATGGTGATAAACTTTGGGTACCAGATTGTGCTCTCTGCTCCCATTTTTGGATGATGAACTTTGATGGCTGAGGGGAAGATCTTGTGTGAAATTCAGAATGAATGCCCTTTCTTTTATGTCCTGAATTTGAAAGCCAACTTCTAGTCATCTGTCTTTTCAGTTAATTATTTCCTAAGTCATCGACACATAATATAGAAACCATTAATGAGGAAATAACTGTCTATCTATCTATATATAAGTCACTTATACTCTGATAGCTTTTGGATTTAGCCTATTTTCATTTATGTTAGATTTTTCCAATAGCTTTAGGGAAGACTGTCACAGGACATTTGGAAACAAACTTTTATGAAGAGTAAGCTCAGAATGCTGGAAATGTCTCAGGCTGACATAACACAGTAGCTTTCTTGTTTGTGTATATAATGTCATAAATGAGGCAAACTCTAACACATTGATCTGTGTGTTTGTGGGTTTTAGTCCCAATTCATGTGTGTTATTTGGACTTCCTTTGTATTTTAGAAAATAGAATAGAGGACCCGCCCCATGGCGGAGTGGTTAAGTTCACGTGCTCCATTTGGGCGGCCTGGGCATTCACTGGTTTGGATCCTGTGCACGAACCTAGCACCACTCATCAAGCCATGCTGAGGTGGCGTCCCACATAGCAGAACCAGAAGGACCTACAACTAGAATATACAACTATGTACTGGGGGGCTTTGGGGAGGGGAAAAAAAAAGAGGAAGATTGGCAACAGATGTTATCACAGGGCCAATCTTCCTAAAAAAAGAAAAGAAAATAGAATAGAAAAATTATTTAGAATATTTCAATTAGATCTGAATTTATGAATAAAGAATGGAGCCAACATTGGAAAAAAATTTGAAAAATAAAGTACTGAAGAACTCTTAAATGTTAAAGTTTGGAGTTCTAGTTTAGTAAATTTCCAAATAACCACAGCAGGTTATCTGGTAAAAGATTACTCTGGCAGGACATGATCCATAAAATTGATTTGTTCCTTCCCAAGTTGACAAGGTTGGAGAATTCCAAAAAACTATTGTTTTCCAACTTTTCTTCCTTTCCTCCCATTGTATCTAATGGGTAAAAGGAATCCA
This sequence comes from Equus quagga, assembly GCF_021613505.1. Classification (NCBI taxonomy): domain Eukaryota; kingdom Metazoa; phylum Chordata; class Mammalia; order Perissodactyla; family Equidae; genus Equus; species Equus quagga. Next base: position 35,918,244 of record NC_060267.1, read on the forward strand.
TCCATTAACCTATATGCTGTCTTTTTTATGTGGGCATGCAACTCACATGGAGAGAACTGTATCAGCCATGCCAAGCAACTGTCTGGTACCTGACAGCATCATAGAAACCCCTCCTCTGTTCATTTACGTTGCTACTGGTTATTTATTAACACAATGCAGACTGTTCACTGTGGGTGTATATGAAATAGAAAGAAAAATAAAGGCCCTGTACAAGTAAAAGTAAATACATCTTTCATCATTTCTTTTGTTTGCTGTGTTTACTGTGTGCTATTCTTGGTCAATAGAAGTTGTTTGACAGTTCTGCAAAAGGGTGAAGAAACTTTTCTTGAACTTTCTCCTTTTGTTTTGTCTGTAGAGAAAGTTTTCTATTTGCCGTTCTCTTTTTATTGCAACCTGTCTATATAAAATGGTTTTTTTGAAGATTATTATTGCTTTTAATACGAATGCAGATGATTATGAAACGTGATAGACAGTTTTATCTACTTTGTTTGAAATGGACAGTTAAGAGACTAGAATTCCAAGATAGCTTTCATTTCTAAACTTTTTAATTAGAAGCAGAAAATGAGATATTATACAAATCACCTTTTTTACCTCCTGCTAAGAAACATACTGTTTGTTCTCAGGCCTTATGTAAGCTTCACTGAAATATTGAGCCTTGCTTTAATTCGCATTTAAGTTCTCTCCTCTCCACATATTAATATAATATCAATGGAGAGCTCATTGCATGGTATAATTACTGAGGAGATCAGTAGCTGGGAAAGCACACAGTAATTGAGCATGCCTGTTTATTATAACAGGACAGTGCTCCTCTGCTGATATTTAGTGTGCTCACAGATAAGAATTGATTTGCTGTTTCAAGATGAATTAAATCTCTGTTGCATTTCTGAGAAGTTATGCTTTGTTTGTAGAAATTTGCCTGAAAGGTTTATACACCACCGTGTGACATTAGTCATGTGGAAGACTTGGGAGCAGAAAGCCATATAAATGAACAAAATGCACCCTCCTCCCTTTGGAGTTTTGTTTTCTTTCTTTTTTTTTTTTAACCCTAATGTTTTTGCTTCAGTCCTTGCTGTGGCTCTCTAATATTTTTCATCAGTGTCAAGATACCATGTGTAGGTGAAGAAAAGCACATTAACGGGGAGGTTGCAATTTTGAGAGCAGTACAGTGTAAATAAGAGAGGTCAATTCTCAGCCTTCATGCGGTATAGCGCTCCAAATTCTAGGGAGAAAAAACATCCAAGAGCAAAGTAAAAGGGATTCGAATTAGACATGTCTGCTCGTCTTTCACCTCCTCCCAGCTTAAGTTTACGTGTTCTTGCTCTGTGTGATGGCAGGACAGCCACCTTGCCTTACTTAGTCTCTTCTCCATTCAATTCATGGGAATCGTTAGGAATGAACCCAACAGAAGTGAAGATAAGTTGAAGTTGTACATTTTCTGAGCACATCTTTTTTACTTAGAGAATATTATAATTAGAGGTTAATAAAGAATATAAATTGTCAAAAAGCATAGTAAACTTTGGGGTCCTTATTTTTTATTGCCAGGACTTTTTCCTTTCTTTTCTAAATTTAAAATATTCAAATTAAAAATATCTGCAAGTTTCAAAGTATATTAAATAGGGAAGTATACAATATTGCCTTTTGAAATGGTTTATTTAAATACCAAACAATGTGAAACTTTCTGAAATGTTGTCTAATAATTGTTTTTCAAGACTTAGAATTAAAGAAGTATTAAATTTCTATCTCTATCGGGTTGTTTTTTTTTTTTTTTTAGTTTATATCTGTGCTCACATACACAGGACAAAATCTCGCCAACTCTGTTAGATCTCCAACAGTTTCCTAGAATGAGTGAATACATACACACACACACATAAGA